>NW_027070030.1:312661-323897 GCF_002906115.3 Quercus suber
AAAAAAAAAGAAAAAAAGAAAAAAAGAGGAATGAGTCGTAGGTTGTTAAGACTTTTAATTTTAATTTTTTTTATTACTTTACTAAAAGTTAAAACAGTGGCGATTCTAAAATAAAAAAAAAATAAACATCAAATAAATATATTTTAAATTTTATTTTAGATTCTTCTGAAAAAAATTTCAAAAAAAAAAAGATTCTTCTTTAAAAAACAAAGGTCCTTTTCAAAACTAATAATTAATAATTTATTTATTTATTTTAGATTATAGATATAATTATAAATTCACATTATATAAAATAGGTTCAAGTTACACATTTTTTTTTATAGAGAGTTTCAACCTATGGTGTCTGCTCATGATGCTCTTTACAATCAGAGTAAGATACCAATCAATTTTTGGTATAGGCGGGAATTGAACTTCAAATATCTTATTTAACCATCAAAAATTTTACCAGTTGACCTAATTGAAACTCCAGATCTTTTATGAAGTTGCATATTTTTTACACCATAGATTTTTAATAAATCTAATGGTTAAAATAACACTCCTGGCCACGTCAACATTGCATATTCATTGATTGACAAATCAACTAATCTATTTAATTCTATCACATATTTTTTCTATCATTATTAATTACAACACTCAAAGCGTTGTGAGAGAGATATTTCTCTGCTATGGATGCACAGAAGGGACCTCTTCCTACTGAACTTAATATCAAACGTCAAAAAGCATAATCGAAGGTAAAAGTTTTTTACCCTATCAACGATTCAACATATTCTTCTATAACCAACTTACAAACAAGGCCAAGCCCTGTAAAACAGAAAATCTCTTCTTGATGCTAACATCTTTCACATGAAGTTAGAAAACAGAGAAATAAACAATAGAGCACTCAATCAAATAGAAGCAAGCTAGTATCTGTGTGACTATTGGAGTATTTCTAGCAGATCATTCAAATCCTTTTTTTCAATTTTTTTTTTTTTTAATAATCTGATGGTCCTGAAGAAATTGAGAGAATATTCTAAAGAATATTTCAATATATTGCATAAAATGGCTGAATGAATTACATAATATAACGTAGGACATAATCTACAATTTAATTATTGTAATTTATTAATTTTGGTATTTAATTTGTAATTTTCGTTATTTTAGGTTTAGGATTATTATTTCCTTGTTTTTAGTTGATTTTAATGATTTTTATGTTAAATTTGGTTCCTGTTATGGTTAGGTATCAATTAGGAATTATTTTAAAATATATTTTCTTATTGTCAAGTTTTACAGAGCCCTTAAATTGGCCTTTAAGTTTGTACGTGTTTTTTTTTTTAAACAATTATTCAATCAATAAAATTTAGAATTTTGTCTTTTCTATTTTCTAGTGGATTCCAGACCCTTTCTCCTTGTGGATTCAAGGAAATCTCATAGATTCAAGGTTATTTTCAGAAGCAAACGTGTTTTGTTTCTTTTTTTTCTAGAAGTAGACATGTTCTGCTTCTTGGCGCTTTCACATCCTGCATCAGTTGGTATCAGAGCCTTGACTTATCCTAGTCTGGTAGTTGACGTATGAAATGGTAGCAATTTTGGTAACAAAAAACTTAGCAAGTATTACATGATGTACAGTTAGCACTTATAAATATCTTTGCTAGGATGCCGTCGTTAGAGCATGGAAACAATAGGGATAACTGTCGTTGAGACATAACTCACGAGCAACCTATTGGTAAGCAAATTTCATATAGACCTTATAGAAGAATTGCAAGTTTAAATCATTATTTTTATAAAGAAGATTTTCTTTATTGATTACTTGATCTAGAGGATTTATTTGACTTGGAGAATATTTTTTTATGAGAGAAAAGTTGGACTTGCTTTGTATAAACTTAGTGAGTATGCCTTACTTTATTGGGAATGAGTACAATTTGATAAAATCCGACAACGTAAAGACAAAATTCGTTTATAGCCAAGGATGAAAAATATGCTTGCTATCAAATTTTATCCTTTAGATTGTGAAGAAATCTTGTCGTATACAATACAAGATTATTATTGGCCAAGAAGTTTACACTTGAATTATTTTAAAGAGCCATATATTCCACCACTAAGAGAAGAATTACATGTTAAAGAAAATACTTTTGTTTGAAGAATAAGTAGAAGTCAAAGAAGAAAATATAAAGATTTTTGAGGAAATTAATGAAGGCTTTGTTATAGAAGAAGAACCTAAAATCAAGATTGTGGAGGAGATTAATGAAGACCCTATTATAGAGAAAAATCTTGAGGTCAAGATAGTAGAAACCATTAAAGAAGAAATTATAGAGGAAGTTATCAACGATCTCGGTGAAGTCAAGTTAGATGATTGCAACGTTCAAGCTCCTATTATTTTGGTGGGAGACATCGAAACAAAGTTTATTGATTTTATTAGGGTGGAAAGATTTGATGTGATTATTGACTTTTAATTATTTGGTGAATATTGTTAATTGCATGAAGATTAAGGGATAAGAAGTTCAAGTTAATTGCATGAATATGATGACTTTCAAGTTTGGCAAGAAGACAAGGAAGATGAAGTATTCAAAGTATTTGTTCTCTTGGCATGGAAGATTTCAGATTTCAAAGATGAATTTAAGGACAAGTTTGTTTCAAGTGGAGGGGTCTGATGTAGGACAGAATCTACAATTTAATTATTGTAATTTATTAATTTTGGTATTTAATTTGTAATTTTCGGTATTTTAGGGTTAGGATGATTATTTCCTTGTTTTTAGGTGCTTTTAATGCTTTTTAGGTCAAATTTGGTTCATGTTATGGTTAGGTATCAATTATGAGTTATTTTAGAATATATTTTCTTGTTGTCAAGTTTTACAGAGCCCTTAAATAGGCCCCTAAATTTGTATACATTTTTTTTTTAAACAATTATTCAATCAATAAAATTCAGACTTTTGTCTTTTTATTTTCTAGTGAATTTTAGACCCTTTCTCCTTATAGATTCAAGGAACCTTTGTGGATTCGAAATTATTTTCAAAAGTAAACGTGTTTTGTTTCTTGTTTTCTAGAAATAGACATATTCTACTTCTTGATGCTTCCGCATCCTACATTATAATAAGAGTCTATTTATGATTATATAGACATAGAGAGAGAGAGAGAGAGAGGCAGGCTTAACAAAATAGAATCAGTTATAACTGATTTAACAGCTAAACACACGTGCCTAATAGTAAATTAAAAGCTAACTAATTGCCTAATACGCCAAATGCTGTGTTTCACATTTTCTTTAAGTGATACGATGCGTTTTGTGGCTGATCTCTTAACTCTGAGGATTGAACTCAAAACGACACCGTTGCACTACCTTCCTTCATTAGTCATCATTGGTAGCTACATCATCGTGCTGCACTTGCTGCTGCATTTGTTGCTACATCTGCTGCTCTACAGGTCCAAATATTAAATGCTGACATGGCCAATAGTGTTATAGTATTAAATAGATTAAATGATTTAGCAAGCATTAAATATTTAATGCTGACATGGTCAGTAGTGTTATTTTGACCATTAAATTTATGGTTTAAAAAATGTGTAACTCTAACTTTCGTAAAGTTATACCAAGCCTCTTATATTATTATATGTGTTATTAAACTTCTCAATCTATAGAGGTAGAATATCCTCTAAAAAAATTTATAGATGTAGAACCATTTAATTATAACACTATAGTTATAAACATTGTATGATTTTTTTTGAGTAATAATTTCAACATATGACGTTCACTTCTGAAGAATTCTATTTAGTCTTTATCATCAAACTAAGACACCAATTGATTATTGGTGTAAGCAGGGATTGAACCGTAGATTTTTATATTGTATATGCATACCTTTTACAACTCCTTTTTCACCTCTACCATTATTTTTTAATTTTTAATTTAAAAGAAACTGCATATATCAATAAATGAGAGATTGGGGTTTCCTAAGAACTTGTGAATAAAATATCATAATAGTGGAGTCATATATATATATATATATAGATTTTAGGGTAAATTACATACTTGGTCCCTATTCTTTACACCATATTTTAATTTGGTCCATAACATTTCAGTATCGTGTCAATTTAGTCTATGTCGTTATCTTTTCAATGGAAATTGCTAACGTGGCTATCAACCAAAATAAAAAATTACTTTCCATTGTTGTGGAAATAAACTAATTTTTTATTTTGGCTGTTTGCCATATCAGCAATTTCCAACCAAAAGATAGCAGGAGAAACTAAATTGACACAACATTAAAATGTTAGAAACCAAATTAAAATATGTTGCAAAGATAGGAATCAAATACGTAGTTTATACTAGATTTTATGAACTTGTGCCTCTCTTTTTTCTTTTTCTTTTTTAGTGCATGATCACACCCTCTACTTAGCACTTGCAAACAACTGAGTTAAGCTCATTGGCCAGTCTGTGATTTTTATTGAATTATAGATATAACGGAAAATTCTAAATTAAATATTATTATTTGGATAAGTTCCTAATTCTAAATTTTTTCATATTATAATATAATCTTGGCCTGAAATTTTTTTTGGCTTTGTGACCGAATGGAATGGGATAAACAAAAGTTCTTTCTCATTATTTTGACGGCATATGTGCGTATGATTCATTTGATAATGACTTATTTTAGCTAGGTTATTTGAAACCTTGATGTTGAGAATATAGCAGGTATTTTCAGTGCGGAAAGGATGCCATCTAGGTCTAGACGGTCCATACTTTTGGCACGGATCTCGCCTTGTGAATTTTAGGTAAGGCTCGTGTCTTGTTTTCTTGTAGTTTTTATTTTTTATAACTAGAACATCCATGATCCATATGGTTAACAAAAGAGTAAGATTTATTGTTGCTTTATTATAGTTATAACTTATAGGCTCTACGCACTACGCAGCCTATAACTATAAGAAAGAGAGTAACAATCAGTCTTCACTTAAAAAAAAAAAAAAACAGTAACAATCAATCTTGCTACAAACTAACTATAACTAACCGGTAAATTTTTTTACAGATACTCCAAGTTCATTCCATTTGCATCTAGGTGTAAGACACGTATAACTTAAAAAATTCATGTACCCCACAATAAATCAAAGAAGTGTTTCACACCTGACAAAAAAATTGGAAGGAATTAGAGGATTTAAATGGGTACAGATCTTAACCCATTAAGAAATAATTAGGAAATGATTCAAAATTTTGTACCTACAAATCATCATTCCATTTGGGTTTAAAAAAAAATGAAAAAGAAATGGCTATTGTTGAAACCAAAAGTGATAAGGTCAATGAGATGCTGAAATATATGCAATCCCATATAACATACAAGTAGTCATGAAAACAAAGACATCTCAAGGAAAATGTATAGCTCTAGCTAGTGATATTGCATAATCTTCTGCTCTAATGTGAACGTCTCAGCAGTAATAATTGAAATAAAATTGCCACACTGTCATATTGATGCTAATTCTTGTCTCAGATACAAGTTAATTAGTTAAGCATCTAAAGTAACCAAAGAAAGTAGCATTGCACACTCTCTAAGTTCATTCACCAGAAGTGGTGTCATGTTCAGCAGGTACCGGATGCATGCTTGTGAGCTCTTCAAGTTGTGAATGCATGTTTTTTATGAAAGCCATTGATTTTTGTTGAGGTTCCTCCATTGCTTCTTTCAGCTTTGCTAATGCAATGCAATATGCTTCCTGTCCATTTCAACCAAAATTGAAATTATACTAATCAGTAAACCACGTATATATAAGCAAAGAAAATCAAAAGAACTATAGTAGAATCGTCTCTTCTATTGCTTGTTCCAATTGGTATGAGTCCTCATCTAATTACTTTTTTATCAGTTGGTTAGTTACAACTACCTTACACAGACAATAGTATGATTGTACACATACAAACCTGCTGATGATCTGATAGTTTCATGTTAGTGTAGAGAAAAAATTTCAAATGAAATTTTGTAATTGATTGTGTGTATTATAGCGTGAGATGCACTGGTCCATATCCAGTACATATCATCTAAATTAGTGAAAATTTGGTTGATGTAATTAATTTTTTAGATTTTATTAGGGTTAATGAAATATTATGTGTCTCCGCAATTATCTTTAGCTTTATGATAATCACAAAACCACGTATATAAAACAAAGAAAATGAAAATAACTATAGTAGAATCGTGTGCTTGTTCCAGTTCGTATGAGTCCTCATCTAATTATTTTTTTATCAGTTGGTTAGTTACCACTACCTTACACAGACAATAGTACGATTGTACACATACAAACCTGCACCTAAAAACATTCAAATGAAATATTTAGACGATCTGATAGTTTCAAGTTACTGTATTGAAAATTTGGTTGATGTAATTAATTTTTTATACTTTATTAGGGATTATGATGTTTAGAATATAAAGATAGAGAGTAAGGCAGAAAATAGTCCATATATTGATATATATTCTTTATTTATAAAACTATATAAACGAAAGCCTTACAAAGGCATACTATGTGTGTAGTATAAGCAATTTGAGTGTAGGGCAAGTACACAGTATAATGGGCTTAAGTCTAGTAGGTTAACTACCGTATATATCCCCCCTTAAACTTGAGGTGGTGTGGAAGATGCCAACTAGAGTTTGAATATAAAATCTCGAAGACAATTGGGTGGGTGAGGCTTGGTGGATATTAGCAAGTTGATCAGCTAAGAAGATGGGAGTACAATTGAAGATTTTTATTCTTGGGATGATGACAAGTGATATGGTAGTCATTTTAATGTGCATGGTGTTTTCATGAAAGATATCGTTGTGAGTAATGTGAATGGTACTATGGTTGTCACAATAAAAAAGGAGTTTTAGTGGTCTATGGAGCATCCAAGTCAGCCAAGAGCTATTGAAGCCATAAGAGCTTAGCAGTTGTGTTAGATAGGGTACAAGACTCACCTCTGTGCTAGAGTGAGAAATAACATCCTTTTTCTTGTTATGCTAGGAGACAAGAGAAGTAGCCAACAAGAGGCAAAAACCTATATGTAGCAATGGTTTGTGGGATACCTACCCAATTGGCATTTGAATAGGCATAAAGCTCGAGAGAAGACCGAGAGTAAAAGTGAAGGCCATGAAAGTGAACAGAGCAAGGGGCATCCATAAACTTACTAACAAGGCTCATGTCATGGGCAATATTAGGGCGAGTGATTGTGATCGAGGTAGATCAAATTATCAACCAATTAACAATAGCGAGTGACATCTGATAGAGTTTTACCATCCAAGGGAGTGAGTTTGGCATTGATTTCCAAGGAAGTGAAAACACTCTTGTTATTTGTGAGACCGGCCTTGGATAGAAGATCTAAAACATATTTGACTTAGGGAAGATAGTATCTATTAGAGGAGGAAGTAACCTCAAGCCCAAGAAAATAGCTAAAAGGGCCTAGATTCCACATCTCAAAATGTTGACTAAGGAATTTTTGAGCAGAAATACTTGCAAGGTCATTTTCAGTAATAATCATGTTATCAACATAAAGGAGGATAAGAGCGATACCAATAGAGGATTTACAAAAACATCTGTGTCATATGGACTCGAAATGAGACCCTAATGAGAAACCATTAAACTAAACATTTCAAACCAAGCTCAAGAAGCTTGTCACTTAAGGCCATAAAGTGCACAAAAGAGGTGGCAAACTTGTTTTGGACCTCAAAGATACGCCCAACCTTACGGCCTATCCCAAGTAGCTGGCCTATCCGAGGATCTTGCACATTCACACCATGATTAGTAAATAGAAGATCTACTCATAGTTCACAAATTTGGTCAACAGAAAGCAAGTTGATGAACAAATTTTGAATGAGATAGGTGTCACTAAGGGGTAAAATAGGTGAAGAAATTGTTCCTTTGTGACAAATAGGCACAAGAGTACCATCAACTGTATAAATGGAAGTGGGACATGCTAAAGGTATTTTTATAGAGAATTGATATGCATCATAGGTCACGTAGTTACAACATACATTGTCAAAAAACCAAGAATGAATACCTAAGGTGACAAAAAGGGCAATGAAGATACGAGATAAAACATGTTGAACTACTACCTCAATGTTAGCTGTAGTGAGTGAGGAGGTCAAAGATGGATATGAAGGATAGCAGTTGCCTGAAGAAGGTGATCTTTGTTATGCTTTTGCAAGAATTTCTGAAGTTCACGGCAGACAGAGATATCATGTCCCTTGGCGCAACAAAACTCGTAGTGAAAGCCCTTTGATGACTGAGAGGGTAGAGCTTTATAACTTATTCTGTGGAAGAGCAGAGCTAAAAGCAGTAGTAGTTTATAGAGGAGTAGGACGTATGGCCAATACATAGTCAGATGATGACATGTAATGAGTAGGCTGACAGTTCTTCTTAGATATGAGATCTTTAGAGCATTCGCAGCCCACATTGCATATCCTAAATCTTGTGATGATATAGCATTTAAAGGCCAAAATTCACCAACAACGGGAAGGCCATATCGTAAAAGGCTAAATTTTTTTGAGATTCAGCTACAGTACCATCTCAAATGTAAGATGGTACTGTAGCTGAATTGTATAAAAAATAATAATTTTTTAATGCTCTTTTACCTGGTAATTTCTCTCTCCTCTCTCATTTTTTCTCTTTCTTTTCTCTCTCTTCCTTCTTTGTTTCTCATCCCATCTCTCTCTCACCATTGTCAAGCTTCTCTCTCGGAGCTCACGTCGAATCACCAAGCCAGATCGAAGCTCACGCCGGCTCGGATTTCTTGATCGGCGTGGTGGCGAGGCTAGTGGCACGGCTGCGATGGGCGTAGTGGGTTTTATTTTGGGTTTTTGGTTCCGGTTTTCAGCATTTGGGTCGGATTTGGGTGGCGTTTGGGTGGTGTTTGGGTTGGCGTTGGGTGGTTGGATTTTGGTTCGGTGGTTGTGATTTTTTCCGATGGGTTGGGGGATTCGTTCCGATGGGTTTGATGGTGGGTTTCGGTGTTTGCTGGGTTTGTTTGGGCAGAGGGTAGTGGTGGTGTGGTGGTGATGGCATGGAGGAAAGCGATGAGCGCGAGTTTGTAGGCGTTGAAGTGGAGAATCTGGTGTAAAAAAGCGCTGCCGAAGTGGGTTGCGATCCGATTCTTCTGGGTTGCAATCTGGGTTTTGTGTGTGTGTGTGTGTGTGTGTGTTTTTTTTTTTTTTTTTTTCTTCTTCTGTTGTGACTGATGGCTTAAGGAAGAGGTGGGTATGGCTGAATTCGGTATGGGTTTGATATGGATGGTGGTTGAATTTTATCTCTGCTCTTTCTTTCTTTGTGAATATGGCTGAATTGGCAGTGAAGAGAAGAAAAAAAAAAGTAAGGATTTTTTCAAGTTGCAAGCGTGTATTGGTGGGTGGTTGTTCTGGGTTTGGGTTGGTGGTGGGTGGATGAGAGAGGGGAAAACAGAGAGACGGAGAACAGAGATGAAGAAAGAAAAGAAATAGATTTTTTATATTATTTTATTGTGTAATTTATATTATTTTAATAAGTAGAATGAAAAAATGAAATATGGGATGTTGAGTGTATTGGAAAATAGTATGGTATAAATGATAAAGTAGCTTTTTGGGATGGTAAAATAGGATGAGATATGAAATCTGGATGTAGATGCTCTTAAGTCTTAACTACAATTTCAAGTGAAGGAGTTGGAGAGCGACTAAGCAGGCTGCCCTGGTTGTGAGTAGGTGACAATGTAGAGGCGATAGTTTAAATGAAAAGTGAGATATTCGGCCCTTTATCCCAAGCAAAAGGCGGTGGTGGTATTTAATTGTTGCATATATCCCTTGTTGTCGTTGAAAAGAGATGGTTTTTATCTCTTCGATCTACTGTTCATAGGAATTATTCTTCAATTTAATGTAGCGTGGCCGTGAGTAGGTGACAATGTAGAGGCGATAGTTTGCTTCTCCTAAACGCTATCCTAGCCCTAGGACTGAACGAAGGAGATCCGTGGGGCATTTCAGCTCGATCATCATCCCAGTTCGGATGGGAAGATTGAGCCCACCTTGCACAGGGTTCCTAGGGATGACCCATCTATAGCCAACTTATTCTACAATTTAGTGGCTATCTGAAGCCAAGGGCCCATGGGCTTGTCTGTCCTAGCCACTTTGTAGGGAAATAGGCTCATCCACGCACGAATATACAATTTTTCAAGCTAGAATTGCTAATCTATAGTATTATTTTCCAATTAGTAGTTTATATAAGGTGAATCTATAGTGTTTTTTTACAATTAATAGTTTATATAAGGTTTCTATAAAATAAAATAAAAAAAGGTGTTAATTGGCTGCCCGTGAAAGCCTAATGCGGATCAACACCAGTAAAATAGTAGGTTTTTGGTTAATTCCCTAAGGTAATCTATACTATTATTAAGGGAATAAAAATCTTAATTTGTTGTCCACTTTTTGTGCTTTCAAAAAACCCTATTAGTTAATTAAAGTTTATTTAACAATAAGACAGATTAATTAAGGACAACAAAATTGAAAATATTAAAACTATCCATCACATTCTACCTTTACTAACATTTCTACATACTTGTGGGTTCTAATTAACTTAACTAGTAAAGTTTTCGATAGTTGAATAAGAGATCTAGAGTTTGATTTCTGCCTATACAAAAAACTAATTGATGTCTTGATTTCTTACTTTCTTTTTAAGAGAGGACATCATAAATTAAAACTCTCTTAAAAAAATATATATATTTCTACATAGAACTACTTGCGGTTACAAATAGTTTCAAGAAGTGTTTATTTTATTTTTGTCGTTCCTTTTATTTTTTAGGTGAGAAATCAAATCCTAACCCTATAAACACACACAAAGTGCGTGTAAAAGAGCTAATGTAAGGTTATGTATAAGGCCGGAGTCAAGGGGATTGAGGGGGCAGGGAGGGCAATTGCGCCCCTTGGCCCACCCCACCAGCCGAAAAGAACATGTCATTCATGTGAATGCTAAGAGATTTTTAAATGCAAAAAAAAAAAAAAAAAAAAATCACAATAAATAAATGTATTCATCCTATTATATTTATTTATTAGAGTTTTCATAAAAATAGTCCATTTTTTAATTTATTTTTTTTCAAAGTAATTCTACTCACAAATGAAAATGTTTTTATTGGTTTGATAGACATAAAGTTCAATTATTTTGGTAAAAGTATAAGTGGTGTATTTTTTTTTTTTTTTTAAGAAAAATTGAGGAGTGACGTGTGTAATCACCATCTCACATTTCATGGTATATTGCCACTTAGGCTTTTTGGTAAGCTCATAGTACCACTAACATATAGTAGCGGTGTGACCAATTA